>NC_069500.1:17785117-17827617 GCF_027579735.1 Bombina bombina
CTTGTGTTTATCTTGTTCTGTCACCCAGTTACACCCAGCAGCACACACTGCCCCAGCACTGTATAATAATGTTATTTGTGTTTATCTTGTTCTGTCACCAGTTACACCCAGCAGCACACACTGCCCCAGCACTGTATAATAATGTTATTTGTGTTTATCTTGTTCTGTCACCAGTTACACCCAGCAGCACACACTGCCCAGCACTGTATAATAATGTTATTTGTGTTTATCTTGTTCTGTCACCAGTTACACCCAGCAGCACACACTGCCCCAGCACTGTATAATAATGTTATTTGTGTTTATCTTGTTCTGTCACCCAGTTACACCCAGCAGCACACACTGCCCTAGTACTGTATAATAATGTTATTTGTGTTTATCTTATTCTGTCACCCAGTTACACACAGCAGCACACACTGCCCCAGCACTGTATAATAATGTTATTTGTGTTTATCTTGTTCTGTCACCCAGATACACCCAGCAGCACACACTGCCCCAGCACTGTATAATAATGTTATTTGTGTTTATCTTGTTCTGTCACCAGTTACACCCAGCAGCACACACTGCCCCAGCACTGTATAATAATGTTATTTGTGTTTATCTTGTTCTGTCACCCAGATGCACCCAGCAGCACACACTGCCCCAGCACTGTATAATAATGTTATTTGTGTTTATCTTGTTCTGTCACCCAGTTACACCCAGCAGCACACACTGCCCCAGCACTGTATAATAATGTTATTTGTGTTTATCTTGTTCTGTCACCCAGTTACACCCAGCAGCACACACAGCCCCAGTACTGTATAATAATGTTATTTGTGTTTATCTTGTTCTGTCACACAGTTACACCCAGCAGCACTCACTGCCCCAGCACTGTATTATAATGTTATTTGTGTTTATCTTGTTCTGTCACCAGTTACACCCAGCAGCACACACTGCCCCAGCACTGTATAATAATGTTATTTGTGTTTATCTTGTTCTGTCACCAGTTACACCCAGCAGCACACACTGCCCCAGCACTGTATAATAATGTTATTTGTGTTTATCTTGTTCTGTCACCCAGTTACACCCAGCAGCACACACTGCCCCAGCACTGTATAATAATGTTATTTGTGTTTATCTTGTTCTGTCACCCAGTTACACCCAGCAGCACACACTGCCCCAGCACTGTATAATAATGTTATTTGTGTTTATCTTGTTCTGTCACCCAGTTACACCCAGCAGCACACACTGCCCTAGTACTGTATAATAATGTTATTTGTGTTTATCTTGTTCTGTCACCCAGTTACACCCAGCGGCACACATCACTGTAAATGACTGACAATAATACACAGTTCGGGGTAGCTTTATCATATGCCGGGCATACATGATTCGCTGTAGAGAAATATGTCCGCCCGACATCACTAAATGCCGACCTCATATGCTGTCAGCATTTAAAGTTGCACATGCATTTCTTGTGAAATGCTTGTGCAATGCAGCACCCTGTCAATCACCCCAATCGTATCGGATCAGTATGATTGCAGTCCGCCAACTAAAAGGTGGCGGACAAGTTAAGGAGCAGCGGTCTAATGAATCTGGCCCTTCATATTTAGTCAGACGTCACTGAGCTGGCTCACTACTTACCAACACAAGGATAAGACTCATTCCAGTTACTGCTTATGTCACCATTTGCCACACAAGCCATTTGCTGTTTTGCAGGATGATAGCCAGTGATGCACTGTATTATAACCTCATCACCTCTGTTATAGTATTTGTTATTGGAAAAGTAGCTTTTGTTTATACCTTCTGCATCAGGCGATTGACACTGTTCTGTAAGAGAAAACATATTGGGGTGTTATTTAAAAAATGATAACAATGAAATATAACTTGCTCAGAATTAATATGAAGTAAGTGTGCTTGAGAAAGATGGTCACACATGACCATTATGATGAGCAGACTCGGCAGTCAGGTGAGGGGACATGATTTGCACCATACATTACAGATTTATGTAATTATCCTTTTATTTGACATATTTGTGATACATAATGGCTTAACTCACGTGTATCATTGCAGTATAACTAACCTCCCAACATTTTCCAAACATATTATAGATACATGTCTAAATATGTGTGTGTATTTATATAAATGTGTATATATGTGTACATATGTATTTATGTGTTTATGTGTATATATGTCTGCAAATACATACAGTATATATATATATATATATACATACATATAAATACATAAACATGTACACATATATAGACATATAAATATAAAAACATATTCGTCATTAGATATGTACAGTATATATATATAGACATATAAATACATAAACATGTACACATATATAGACATATAAATACATAAACATGTACACATATATAGACATATAAATACATAAACATGTACACATATATAGACATATAAATATAAATACATATTCGTCATTAGATATGTACAGTATATATATATATAGACATATAAATACATAAACATGTACACATATATAGACATATAAATACATAAACATGTACACATAGACATATAAATACATAAACATGTACACATATATAGACATATAAATATAAATACATATTCGTCATTAGATATATATATATATATATATAGACATATAAATACATAAACATGTACACATATATAGACATATAAATACATAAACATGTACACATATATAGACATATAAATATAAATACATATTCGTCATTAGATATGTACAGTATATATATATATAGACATATAAATACATAAACATGTACACATATATAGGCAAATAAATACATAAACATGTACACATATATAGACATATAAATACATAAACATGTACACATATATAGACATATAAATACATAAACATGTACACATATATAGACATATAAATACATAAACATGTACACATATATAGACATATAAATACATAAACATATACACATATATAGACATATAAATATAAATACATATTCGTCATTAGATATGTACAGTATATATATATATAGACATATAAATACATAAACATGTACACATATATAGACATATAAATACATAAACATGTACACATATATAGACATATAAATACATAAACATGTACACATATATAGACATATAAATACATAAACATGTACACATATATAGACATATAAATATAAATACATAAACATGTACACATATATAGACATATAAATATAAATACATAGTCGTCATTAGATATGTACAGTATATGTATGTATATCAATGTTAAAGCCCTTTGCCTGCCTTTTTTTCCTAACACCTAAGATCTCATATCTTTGAGCCCTTTTAATATTTGTGTGCAATATTTTTTTTAATAGTTTTTATTACAGTGTCATTATGAGTGTAACTGTACTTTGTAATGTATTTTTTATCTGTTTTGTGCAACTTTTATATTTCGCAAAACAGTTAAACAGAGCTCTGAAGTTGCTTAAGCAATTGGGGCCTATCTATCAAGCTCCGAATGGCGCTTGATGCCCCGTGTTTCTGGCGAGCCTGCAGACTCACCAGAAACAGCAGTTATGAAGCAGCGGTCACAAAGACCGCTACTCCATAACACACATCGCAACAATTCAACCCGATCAAGTACAATCGGGTTGATTTACACCCCCTGCTGGTGGTCCATTGGCCGCTAGTCTGCAGGGAGCGGCGTTGCACCAGCAGCTCACAAGAGCTGGGGCTGTGTGTGCTGCTGCTAAATAGGGGCCATAGTGTTTACTTTCAACTCATAATACAAGTGGTAAGCCCGACGAATGCAAACCCTTGCAATAAACCCCTTATCGACCGGGCACAAACATCGTAATCTAGCCCTAAATGTGCTTTAGAACCCTTTGCAGATGAAAACATATTTATGCAATATTCATTTTTAATAAAGTGTTATACTGTGTATTTACTGTAAATATTTCACATTCACATCACCCAGTTACACCCAGCAGCACACACTGCCCCAGCACTGTATAATAATGTTATTTGTGTTTATCTTGTTCTGTCACCAGTTACACCCAGCAGCACACACTGCCCCAGCACTGTATAATAATGTTATTTGTGTTTATCTTGTTCTGTCACCCAGTTACACACAGTAGCACACACTGCCCCAGCACTGTATAATAATGTTATTTGTGTTTATCTTGTTCTGTCACCCAGTTACACCCAGCAGCACACACTGCCCCAGCACTGTATAATAATGTTATTTGTGTTTATCTTGTTCTGTCACCCAGTTACACACAGCGGCACACACTGCCCCAGCACTGTATAATAATGTTATTTGTGTTTATCTTGTTCTGTCACCAGTTACACCCAGCAGCACACACTGCCCCAGCACTGTATAATAATGTTATTTGTGTTTATCTTGTTCTGTCACCCAGTTACACACAGCAGCACACACTGCCCCAGCACTGTATAATAATGTTATTTGTGTTTATCTTGTTCTGTCACCAGTTACACCCAGCAGCACACACAGCCCCAGCACTGTATAATAATGTTATTTGTGTTTATCTTGTTATATCACCCAGTTACACCCAGCAGCACACACTGCCCCAGCACTGTATAATAATGTTATTTGTGTTTATCTTGTTCTGTCACCAGTTACACACAGCAGCACACACTGCCCCAGCACTGTATAATAATGTTATTTGTGTTTATCTTGTTCTGTCACCAGTTACACCCAGCAGCACACACTGCCCCAGCACTGTATAATAATGTTATTTGTGTTTATCTTGTTCTGTCACCGAGTTACACACAGCAGCACACACAGTCCCAGCACTGTATAATAATGTTATTTGTGTTTATCTTGTTCTGTCACCCAGTTACACCCAGCAGCACACACTGCCCTAGTACTGTATAATAATGTTATTTGTGTTTATCTTGTTCTGTCACTCAGTTACACCCAGCAGCACACACTGCCCCAGCACTGTATAATAATGTTATTTGTGTTTATCTTGTTCTGTCACCCAGTTACACCCAGCAGCACACACTGCCCTAGTACTGTATAATAATGTTATTTGTGTTTATCTTGTTCTGTCACCCAGTTACACACAGTAGCACACACTGCCCCAGCACTGTATAATAATGTTATTTGTGTTTATCTTGTTCTGTCACCAGTTACACCCAGCAGCACACACTGCCCCAGCACTGTATAATAATGTTATTTGTGTTTATCTTATTCTGTCACCAGTTACACCCAGCAGCACACACTGCCCCAGCACTGTATAATAATGTTATTTGTATTTATCTTGTTCTGTCACCCAGTTACACCCAGCGGCACACACTGCCCCTGCACTGAATAATAATGTTATTTGTGTTTATCTTGTTCTGTCACCAGTTACACCCAGCAGCACACACTGCCCCAGCACTGTATAATAATGTTATTTGTGTTTATCTTGTTCTGTCACCAGTTACACCCAGCAGCACACACTGCCCCAGCACTGTATAATAATGTTATTTGTGTTTATCTTGTTCTGTCACCCAGTTACACCCAGCAGCACACACTGCCCCAGCACTGTATAATAATGTTATTTGTGTTCATCTTGTTCTGTCACCAGTTACACCCAGCAGCACACACTGCCCCAGCACTGTATAATAATGTTATTTGTGTTTATCTTGTTCTGTCACCCAGTTACACCCAGCAGCACACACTGCCCCAGCACTGTATAATAATGTTATTTGTGTTTATCTTGTTCTGTCACCAGTTACACACAGTAGCACACACTGCCCCAGCACTGTATAATAATGTTATTTGTGTTTATCTTGTTCTGTCACACAGTTACACCCAGCAGCACACACTGCCCTAGTACTGTATAATAATGTTATTTGTGTTTATCTTGTTCTGTCACCCAGTTACACACAGTAGCACACACTGCCCCAGCACTGTATAATAATGTTATTTGTGTTTATCTTGTTCTGTCACCCAGTTACACCCAGCAGCACACACTGCCCCAGCACTGTATAATAATGTTATTTGTGTTTATCTTGTTCTGTCACCAGTTACACACAGCAGCACACACTGCCCCAGCACTGTATAATAATGTTATTTGTGTTTATCTTGTTCTGTCACCCAGTTACACCCAGCAGCACACACTGCCCAGCACTGTATAATAATATTATTTGTGTTTATCTTGTTCTGTCACCAGTTACACCAAGCAGCACACACTGCCCCAGCACTGTATAATAATGTTATTTGTGTTTATCTTGTTCTATCACCCAGTTACACCCAGCAGCACACACTGCCCTAGTACTGTATAATAATGTTATTTGTGTTTATCTTGTTCTGTCACCAGTTACACCCAGCAGCACACACTACCCCAGCACTGTATAATAATGTTATTTGTGTTTATCTTGTTCTGTCACCCAGTTACACCCAGCAGCACACACTGCCCCAGCACTGTATAATAATGTTATTTGTGTTTATCTTGTTCTGTCACCAGTTACACCCAGCAGCACACACTGCCCCTGCACTGTATAATAATGTTATTTGTGTTTATCTTGTTCTGTCACCAGTTACACCCAGCAGCACACACTGCCCCAGCACTGTATAATAATATTATTTGTGTTTATCTTGTTCTGTCAGCCAGTTACACCCAGCAGCACACACTGCCCCAGCACTGTATAATAATGTTATTTGTGTTTATCTTGTTCTGTCACCCAGTTACACCCAGCAGCACACACTGCCCTAATACTGTATAATAATGTTATTTGTGTTTATCTTGTTCTGTCACCCAGTTACACACAGTAGCACACACTGCCCTAGTACTGTATAATAATGTTATTTGTGTTTATCTTGTTCTGTCACCAGTTACACCCAGCAGCACACACTGCCCCTGCACTGTATAATAATGTTATTTGTGTTTATCTTGTTCTGTCACCCAGTTACACCCAGCAGCACACACTGCCCTAGTACTGTATAATAATGTTATTTGTGTTTATCTTGTTCTGTCACCCAGTTACACACAGTAGCACACACTGCCCTAGTACTGTATAATAATGTTATTTGTGTTTATCTTGTTCTGTCACCAGTTACACCCAGCGGCACATACTGCCCTAGTACTGTATAATAATGTTATTTGTGTTTATCTTGTTCTGTCACCAGTTACACCCAGCAGCACACACTGCCCCAGCACTGTATAATAATGTTATTTGTGTTTATCTTGTTCTGTCACCCAGTTACACCCAGCAGCACACACTGCCCCTGCACTGTATAATAATGTTATTTGTGTTTATCTTGTTCTGTCACCCAGTTACACCCAGCGGCACACACTGCCCCAGCACTGTATAAATAATGTTATTTGTGTTTATCTTGTTCTGTCACCAGTTACACCCAGCAGTACATACTGCCCCAGCACTGTATAATAATGTTATTTGTGTTTATCTTGTTCTGTCACCCAGTTACACCCAGCAGCACACACAGCACCAGCACTGTATAATAATGTTATTTGTGTTTATCTTGTTCTGTCACCAGTTACACCCAGCAGCACACACTGCCCCTGCACTGTATAGTAATGTTATTTGTGTTTATCTTGTTCTGTCACCAGTTACACCCAGCAGCACACACTGCCCCAGCACTGTATAATAATATTATTTGTGTTTATCTTGTTCTGTCAGCCAGTTACACCCAGCAGCACACACTGCCCCAGCACTGTATAATAATGTTATTTGTGTTTATCTTGTTCTGTCACCCAGTTACACCCAGCAGCACACACTGCCCTAGTACTGTATAATAATGTTATTTGTGTTTATCTTGTTCTGTCACCCAGTTACACACAGTAGCACACACTGCCCTAGTACTGTATAATAATGTTATTTGTGTTTATCTTGTTCTGTCACCAGTTACACCCAGCAGCACACACTGCCCCTGCACTGTATAATAATGTTATTTGTGTTTATCTTGTTCTGTCACCCAGTTACACCCAGCAGCACACACTGCCCTAGTACTGTATAATAATGTTATTTGTGTTTATCTTGTTCTGTCACCCAGTTACACACAGTAGCACACACTGCCCTAGTACTGTATAATAATGTTATTTGTGTTTATCTTGTTCTGTCACCAGTTACACCCAGCAGCACACACTGCCCATGCACTGTATAAATAATGTTATTTGTGTTTATCTTGTTCTGTCACCCAGTTACACCCAGCGGCACATACTGCCCTAGTACTGTATAATAATGTTATTTGTGTTTATCTTGTTCTGTCACCAGTTACACCCAGCAGCACACACTGCCCCTGCACTGTATAATAATGTTATTTGTGTTTATCTTGTTCTGTCACCCAGTTACACCCAGCGGCACACACTGCCCCAGCACTGTATAAATAATGTTATTTGTGTTTATCTTGTTCTGTCACCAGTTACACCCAGCAGTACATACTGCCCCAGCACTGTATAATAATGTTATTTGTGTTTATCTTGTTCTGTCACCCAGTTACACCCAGCAGCACACACAGCACCAGCACTGTATAATAATGTTATTTGTGTTTATCTTGTTCTGTCACCCAGTTACACCCAGCAGCACACACTGCCCCTGCACTGTATAATAATGTTATTTGTGTTTATCTTGTTCTGTCACCCAGTTACACCCCAGTGGCACACACAGCCCCAGCACTGTATAATAATGTTATTTGTGTTTATATTGTTCTGTCACCAGTTACACCCAGCAGCACACACTGTCCCAGCACTGTATAATAATATTATTTGTGTTTAACTTGTTCTGTCACCCAGTTACACCCAGCAGCACACACTGCCCCTGCACTGTATAATAATGTTATTTGTGTTTATCTTGTTCTGTCACCCAGTTACACCCAGCGGCACACACTGCCCTAGCACTGTATAATAATGTTATTTGTGTTTATCTTGTTCTGTCACCAGTTACACCCAGCAGCACACACTGCCCCAGCACTGTATAATAATGTTATTTGTGTTTATCTTGTTCTGTCACCCAGTTACACCCAGCAGCACACACAGCCCCAGCACTGTATAATAATGTTATTTGTGTTTATCTTGTTCTATCTCCCAGTTACACCCAGCGGCACACACTGCCCCAGCACTGTATAAATAATGTTATTTGTGTTTATCTTGTTCTGTCACCCAGTTACACCCAGCAGCACACACTGCCCAGCACTGTATAATAATGTTATTTGTGTTTATCTTGTTCTGTCACCCAGTTACACCCAGCAGCACACACTGCCCTAGTACTGTAAAAATGTTATTTGTGTTTATCTTGTTCTGTCACCCAGTTACACCCAGCAGCACACACTGCCCCAGCACTGTATAATAATGTTATTTGTGTTTATCTTGTTCTGTCACCAGTTACACCCAGTGGCACACACTGCCCCAGCACTGTATAATAATGTTATTTGTGTTTATCTTGTTCTGTCACCAGTTACACCCAGCAGCACACACTGCCCCTGCACTGTATAATAATGTTATTTGTGTTTATCTTGTTCTGTCACCCAGTTACACCCCAGTGGCACACACTGCCCCAGCACTGTATAATAATGTTATTTGTGTTTATATTGTTCTGTCACCAGTTACACCCAGCAGCACACACTGCCCCAGCACTGTATAATAATGTTATTTGTGTTTATCTTGTTATATCACCCAGTTACACCAAGCAGCACATACTGCCCTAGTACTGTATAATAATGTTATTTGTGTTTATCTTGTTCTGTCACCCAGTTACACCCAGCAGCACACACTGCCCCAGCACTGTATAATAATGTTATTTGTGTTTATCTTGTTCTGTCACCAGTTACACCCAGCAGCATTCACTGCCCCAGCACTGTATAATAATGTTATTTGTGTTTATCTTGTTCTGTCACCAGTTACACCCAGCAGTACATACTGCCCCAGCACTGTATAATAATGTTATTTGTGTTTATCTTGTTCTGTCACACAGTTACACCCAGCAGTACATACTGCCCCAGCACTGTATAATAATGTTATTTGTGTTTATCTTGTTCTGTCACCAGTTACACCCAGCAGCACACACTGCCCCAGCACTGTATAATAATGTTATTTGTGTTTATCTTGTTCTGTCACCAGTTACACCCAGCAGCACACACTGCCCCAGCACTGTATAATAATGTTATTTGTGTTTATCTTGTTCTGTCACCCAGTAACACCCAGCAGCACACACTGCCCCAGCACTGTATAATAATGTTATTTGTGTTTATCTTGTTCTGTCACACAGTTACACCCAGCAGCACATACTGCCCTAGTACTGTATAATAATGTTATTTGTGTTTATCTTGTTCTGTCACCCAGTTACACCCAGCGGCACACACTGCCCCAGCACTGTATAATAATGTTATTTGTGTTTATCTTGTTCTGTCACCAGTTACACCCAGCGGCACACACTGCCCCAGCACTGTATAAATAATGTTATTTGTGTTTATCTTGTTCTGTCACCAGTTACACCCAGCAGCACACACTGCCCCAGCACTGTATAATAATATTATTTGTGTTTATCTTGTTCTGTCACCAGTTACACCCAGCGGCACACACTGCCCCTGCACTGAATAATAATGTTATTTGTGTTTATCTTGTTCTGTCACCAGTTACACCCAGCAGCACACACTGCCCCAGCACTGTATAATAATATTATTTGTGTTTATCTTGTTCTGTCACCCAGTTACACCCAGCGGCACACACTGCCCCAGCACTGTATAATAATGTTATTTGTGTTTATCTTGTTCTGTCACCAGTTACACCCAGTGGCACACCTGCCCCAGCACTGTATAAATAATGTTATTTGTGTTTATCTTGTTCTGTCACCCAGTTACACAAAGCAGCACACACTGCCCCAGCACTGTATAATAATGTTATTTGTGTTTATCTTGTTCTGTCACCAGTTACACCCAGCAGCACACACTGCCCCAGCACTGTATAATAATGTTATTTGTGTTTATCTTGTTCTGTCACCAGTTACACCCAGCAGCACACATTGCCCCAGCACTGTATAAATAATGTTATTTGTGTTTATCTTGTTCTGTCACCCAGATACACCCAGCAGCACACACTGCCCCAGCACTGTATAATAATGTTATTTGTGTTTATCTTGTTCTGTCACCCAGTTACACCCAGCAGCACACACTGCCCAGCACTGTATAAATAATATTAATTGTGTTTATCTTGTTCTGTCACCAGTTACACCCAGCAGCACTCACTGCCCCAGCACTGTATAATAATGGTATTTGTGTTTATCTTGTTCTGTCACCCAGTTACACCCAGCAGCACACACTGCCCCAGCACTGTATAATAATGTTATTTGTGTTTATCTTGTTCTGTCACCAGTTACACCCAGCGGCACACACTGCCCCAGCACTGTATAATAATGTTATTTGTGTTTATCTTGTTCTGTCACCAGTTACACCCAGCAGCAAACACTGCCCCTGCACTGTATAATAATGTTATTTGTGTTTATCTTGTTCTGTCACCCAGTTACACCCAGCAGCACACACTGCCCCAGCACTGTATAATAATGTTATTTGCGTTTATCTTGTTCTGTCACCCAGTTACACCCAGCAGCACACACTGCCCCAGCACTGTATAATAATATTATTTGCGTTTATCTTGTTCTGTCACCTAGTTACACCCAGCGGCACACACTGCCCCTGCACTGTATAATAATGTTATTTGTGTTTATCTTGTTCTGTCACCAGTTACACCCAGCAGCACACACTGCCCAGCACTGTATAATAATATTATTTGTGTTTATCTTGTTCTGTCACCCAGTTACACACAGTAGCACACACTGCCCCAGCACTGTATAATAATGTTATTTGTGTTTATCTTGTTCTGTCACCCAGTTACACCCCAGTGGCACACACTGCCCCAGCACTGTATAATAATGTTATTTGTGTTTATATTGTTCTGTCACCCAGTTACACCCAGCAGCACACACTGCCCAGCACTGTATAATAATATTATTTGTGTTTATCTTGTTCTGTCACCCAGTTACACCCAGCAGCACACACTGCCCCAGCACTGTATAATAATGTTATTTGTGTTTATCTTGTTCTGTCACACAGTTACACCCAGCAGCACACACTGCCCTAGTACTGTATAATAATGTTATTTGTGTTTATCTTATTCTGTCACCCAGTTACACACAGTAGCACACACTGCCCCAGCACTGTATAATAATGTTATTTTGTTTATCTTGTTCTGTCACCAGTTACACCCAGCAGCACACACTGCCCCAGCACTGTATAATAGTGTTATTTGTGTTTATCTTGTTCTGTCACCAGTTACACCCAGCAGCACACACTGCCCCAGCACTGTATAATAATGTTATTTGTGTTTATCTTGTTCTGTCACCCAGTTACACCCAGCAGCACACACAGCACCAGCACTGTATAATAATGTTATTTGTGTTTATCTTGTTCTGTCACCCAGTTACACCCAGCAGCACATACAGCCCCAGCACTGTATAATAATGTTATTTGTGTTTATCTTGTTCTGTCACCCAGTTACACCCAGCAGCACACACTGCCCCAGCACTGTATAATAATGTTATTTGTGTTTATCTTGTTCTGTCACCCAGATACACCTAGCAGCACACACTGCCCCAGCACTGTATAATAATGTTATTTGTGTTTATCTTGTTCTGTCACCCAGTTACACCCAGCAGCACACACTGCCCCAGCACTGTATAATAATGTTATTTGCGTTTATCTTGTTCTGTCACCCAGTTACACCCAGCAGCACACACTGCCCCAGCACTGTATAATAATGTTATTTGTGTTTATCTTGTTCTGTCACTCAGTTACACCCAGCAGCACACACTGCCCCAGCACTGTATAATAATGTTATTTGTGTTTATCTTGTTCTGTCACCCAGTTACACCCAGCGGCACACACAGCCCCAGCACTGTATAATAATGTTATTTGTGTTTATCTTGTTATGTCACCCAGTTACACCCAGCAGCACACACTGCCCCAGCACTGTATAATAATATTATTTGCGTTTATCTTGTTCTGTCACCCAGTTACACCCAGCGGCACACACTGCCCCAGCACTGTATAATAATGTTATTTGTGTTTATCTTGTTCTGTCACCCAGTTACACCCAGCAGCAAACACTGCCCCTGCACTGTATAATAATGTTATTTGTGTTTATTTTGTTCTGTCACCCAGTTACACCCAGCGGCACACACAGCCCCAGCACTGTATAATAATGTTATTTGTGTTTATCTTGTTCTGTCACCCACTTACACCCAGCAGCACATACTGCCCCTGCACTGTATAATAATGTTATTTGTGTTTATCTTGTTCTGTCACACAGTTACACCCAGCAGCACACACTGCCCAGCACTGTATAATAATGTTATTTGTGTTTATCTTGTTCTGTCACACAGTTACACCCAGCAGCACACACTGCCCCAGCACTGTATAATAATGTTATTTGTGTTTATCTTGTTCTGTCACACAGTTACACCCAGCAGCACACACTGCCCCAGCACTGTATAATAATGTTATTTGTGTTTATCTTGTTCTGTCACCAGTTACACCCAGCAGTACATACTGCCCCAGCACTGTATAATAATGTTATTTGTGTTTATCTTGTTCTGTCACCCAGTTACACCCAGCAGCACACACTGCCCTAGTACTGTATAATAATGTTATTTGTGTTTATCTTGTTCTGTCACTCAGTTACACCCAGCAGTACATACTGCCCCAGCACTGTATAATAATGTTATTTGTGTTTATCTTGTTCTGTCACCCAGATACACCCAGCAGTACACACTGCCCCAGCACTGTATAATAATGTTATTTGTGTTTATCTTGTTCTGTCACTCAGTTACACCCAGCAGCACACACTGTCCTAGTACTGTATAATAATGTTATTTGTGTTTATCTTGTTCTGTCACCAGTTACACCCAGCAGCACATACTGCCCAGCACTGTATAATAATATTATTTGTGTTTATCTTGTTCTGTCACCAGTTACACCCAGCAGCACACACTGCCCCAGCACTGTATAATAATGTTATTTGTGTTTATCTTGTTCTGTCACTCAGTTACACCCAGCAGTACACACTGCCCTAGTACTGTATAATAATGTTATTTGTGTTTATCTTGTTCTGTCACCCAGTTACACCCAGCGGCACACACTGCCCCAGCACTGTATAATAATGTTATTTGTGTTTATCTTGTTCTATCTCCCAGTTACACCCAGCGGCACACACTGCCCCAGCACTGTATAATAATGTTATTTGTGTTTATCTTGTTCTGTCACCAGTTACACCCAGCAGCACACACTGCCCCAGCACTGTATAATAATGTTATTTGTGTTTATCTTGTTCTGTCACCAGTTACACCCAGCAGCACACACTGCCCCAGCACTGTATAATAATGTTATTTGCGTTTATCTTGTTCTGTCACCCAGTTACACACAGCAGCACACACAGCCCCAGTACTGTATAATAATGTTATTTGTGTTTATCTTGTTCTGTCACCCAGTTACACCCAGCAGCACACACTGCCCCAGCACTGTATAATAATGTTATTTGTGTTTATCTTGTTCTGTCACCAGTTACACCCAGCAGCACACACTGCCCCAGCACTGTATAATAATGTTATTTGTGTTTATCTTGTTCTGTCACTCAGTTACACCCAGCAGTACACACTGCCCTAGTACTGTATAATAATGTTATTTGTGTTTATCTTGTTCTGTCACCCAGTTACACCCAGCAGCACACACTGCCCCAGCACTGTATAATAATGTTATTTGTGTTTATCTTGTTCTGTCACCAGATACACCCAGCAGCACACACTGCCCCAGCACTGTATAATAATGTTATTTGTGTTTATCTTGTTCTGTCACCCAGTTACACCCAGCAGCACACACTGCCCCAGCACTGTATAATAATGTTATTTGTGTTTATCTTGTTCTGTCACCCAGTTACACCCAGCAGCACACACTGCCCCAGCACTGTATAATAATGTTATTTGTGTTTATCTTGTTCTGTCACCAGTTACACCCAGCAGCACACACTGCCCCAGCACTGTATAATAATGTTATTTGTGTTTATCTTATTCTGTCACCCAGTTACACCCAGCAGCACACACAGCCCCAGTACTGTATAATAATGTTATTTGTGTTTATCTTGTTCTGTCACCCAGATACACCCAGCAGCACACACTGCCCAGCACTGTATAATAATGTTATTTGTGTTTATCTTGTTCTGTCACCCAGTTACACCCAGCGGCACACACTGCCCAGCACTGTATAATAATGTTATTTGTGTTTATCTTGTTCTGTCACCCAGTTACACCCAGCGGCACACACTGCCCCAGCACTGTATAATAATGTTATTTGTGTTTATCTTGTTCTGTCACACAGTTACACCCAGCAGCACACACTGCCCCAGCACTGTATAATAATGTTATTTGTGTTTATCTTGTTCTGTCACACAGTTACACCCAGCAGCACACACTGCCCCAGCACTGTATAATAATGTTATTTGTGTTTATCTTGTTCTGTCACCCAGTTACACACAGCAGCACACACTGCCCCAGCACTGTATAATAATGTTATTTGTGTTTATCTTGTTCTGTCACCCAGTTACACCCAGCAGCACACACTGCCCCAGCACTGTATAATAATGTTATTTGTGTTTATCTTGTTCTGTCACACAGTTACACCCAGCGGCACACACTGCCCCAGCACTGTATAATAATGTTATTTGTGTTTATCTTGTTCTGTCACCCAGTTACACCCAGCAGCACACACTGCCCCAGCACTGTATAATAATGTTATTTGTGTTTATCTTGTTCTGTCACCCAGTTACACCCAGCAGCACACACTGCCCCAGCACTGTATAATAATGTTATTTGTGTTTATCTTGTTCTGTCACCAGTTACACCCAGCAGCACACACTGCCCCAGCACTGTATAATAATGTTATTTGTGTTTATCTTGTTCTGTCACCAGTTACACCCAGCAGCACACACTGCCCAGCACTGTATAATAATATTATTTGTGTTTATCTTGTTCTGTCACCCAGTTACACACAGTAGCACACACTGCCCCAGCACTGTATAATAATGTTATTTGTGTTTATCTTGTTCTGTCACCCAGTTACACACAGTAGCACACACTGCCCCAGCACTGTATAATAATGTTATTTGTGTTTATCTTGTTCTGTCACCCAGTTACACACAGCAGCACACACTGCCCCAGCACTGTATAATAATGTTATTTGTGTTTATCTTGTTCTGTCACCCAGTTACACACAGTAGCACACACTGCCCCAGCACTGTATAATAATGTTATTTGTGTTTATCTTGTTCTGTCACCCAGTTACACCCAGCAGCACACACTGCCCCAGCACTGTATAATAATGTTATTTGTGTTTATCTTGTTCTGTCACCCAGTTACACACAGCGGCACACACAGCCCCAGCACTGTATAATAATGTTATTTGTGTTTATCTTGTTCTGTCACCCAGTTACACCCAGCAGCACACACTGCCCTAGTACTGTATAATAATGTTATTTGTGTTTATCTTGTTCTGTCACTCAGTTACACCCAGCGGCACACATCACTGTAAATGACTGACAATAATACACAGTTCGGGGTAGCTTTATCATATGCCGGGCATACATGATTCGCTGTAGAGAAATATGTCCGCCCGACATCACTAAATGCCGACCTCATATGCTGTCAGCATTTAAAGTTGCACATGCATTTCTTGTGAAATGCTTGTGCAATGCAGCACCCTGTCAATCATCCCAATCGTATCGGATCAGTATGATTGCAGTCCGCCAACTAAAAGGTGGCGGACAAGTTAAGGAGCAGCGGTCTAATGAATCTGGCCCTTCATATTTAGTCAGACGTCACTGAGCTGGCTCACTACTTACCAACACAAGGATAAGACTCATTCCAGTTACTGCTTATGTCACCATTTGCCACACAAGCCATTTGCTGTTTTGCAGGATGATAGCCAGTGATGCACTGTATTATAACCTCATCACCTCTGTTATAGTATTTGTTATTGGAAAAGTAGCTTCTGTTTATACCTTCTGCATCAGGCGATTGACACTGTTCTGTAAGAGAAAACATATTGGGGTGTTATTTAAAAAATGATAACAATGAAATATAACTTGCTCAGAATTAATATGAAGTAAGTGTGCTTGAGAAAGATGGTCACACATGACCATTATGATGAGCAGACTCGGCAGTCAGGTGAGGGGACATGATTTGCACCATACATTACAGATTTATGTAATTATCCTTTTATTTGACATATTTGTGATACATAATGGCTTAACTCACGTGTATCATTGCAGTATAACTAACCTCCCAACATTTTCCAAACATATTATAGATACATGTCTAAATATGTGTGTGTATTTATATAAATGTGTATATATGTGTACATATGTATTTATGTGTTTATGTGTATATATGTCTGCAAATACATACAGTATATATATATATATATATATACATATAAATACATAAACATGTACACATATATAGACATATTAATATAAAAACATATTCGTCATTAGATATGTACAGTATATATATATAGACATATAAATACATAAACATGTACACATATATAGACATATAAATACATAAACATGTACACATATATAGACATATAAATACATAAACATGTACACATATATAGACATATAAATATAAATACATATTCGTCATTAGATATGTACAGTATATATATATAGACATATAAATACATAAACATGTACACATATATAGACATATAAATACATAAACATGTACACATAGACATATAAATACATAAACATGTACACATATATAGACATATAAATATAAATACATATTCGTCATTAGATATGTACAGTATATATATATATATATAGACATATAAATACATAAACATGTACACATATATAGACATATAAATACATAAACATGTACACATATATAGACATATAAATATAAATACATATTCGTCATTGGATATGTACAGTATATATATATATAGACATATAAATACATAAACATGTACACATATATAGGCAAATAAATACATAAACATGTACACATATATAGACATATAAATACATAAACATGTACACATATATAGACATATAAATACATAAACATGTACACATATATAGACATATAAATACATAAACATGTACACATATATAGACATATAAATACATAAACATATACACATATATAGACATATAAATATAAATACATATTCGTCATTAGATATGTACAGTATATATATATAGACATATAAATACATAAACATGTACACATATATAGACATATAAATACATAAACATGTACACATATATAGACATATAAATACATAAACATGTACACATATATAGACATATAAATACATAAACATGTACACATATATAGACATATAAATATAAATACATAGTCGTCATTAGATATGTACAGTATATGTATGTATATCAATGTTAAAGCCCTTTGCCTGCCTTTTTTTCCTTACACCTAAGATCTCATATCTTTGAGCCCTTTTAATATTTGTGTGCAATATTTTTTTTAATAGTTTTTATTACAGTGTCATTATGAGTGTAACTGTACTTTGTAACGTATTTTTTATCTGTTTTGTGCAACTTTTATATTTCGCAAAACAGTTAAACAGAGCTCTGAAGTTGCTTAAGCAATTGGGGCCTATCTATCAAGCTCCGAATGGCGCTTGATGCCCCGTGTTTCTGGCGAGCCTGCAGACTCACCAGAAACAGCAGTTATGAAGCAGCGGTCACAAAGACCGCTACTCCATAACACACATCGCAACAATTCAACCCGATCAAGTACAATCGGGTTGATTTACACCCCCTGCTGGTGGTCCATTGGCCGCTAGTCTGCAGGGAGCGGCGTTGCACCAGCAGCTCACAAGAGCTGGGGCTGTGTGTGCTGCTGCTAAATAGGGGCCATAGTGTTTACTTTCAACTCATAATACAAGTGGTAAGCCCGACGAATGCAAACCCTTGCAATAAACCCCTTATCGACCGGGCACAAACATCGTAATCTAGCCCTAAATGTGCTTTAGAACCCTTTGCAGATGAAAACACATTTATGCAATATTCATTTTTAATAAAGTGTTATACTGTGTATTTACTGTAAATATTTCACATTCACATCACCCAGTTACACCCAGCAGCACACACTGCCCCAGCACTGTATAATAATGTTATTTGTGTTTATCTTGTTCTGTCACCAGTTACACCCAGCAGCACACACTGCCCCAGCACTGTATAATAATGTTATTTGTGTTTATCTTGTTCTGTCACCAGTTACACCCAGCAGCACACACTGCCCCAGCACTGTATAATAATGTTATTTGTGTTTATCTTGTTCTGTCACCAGTTACACCCAGCAGCACACACTGCCCCAGCACTGTATAAATAATGTTATTTGCGTTTATCTTGTTCTGTCACCCAGATACACCTAGCAGCACACACTGCCCCAGCACTGTATAATAATGTTATTTGTGTTTATCTTGTTCTGTCACCCAGTTACACACAGTAGCACACACTGCCCCAGCACTGTATAATAATGTTATTTGTGTTTATCTTGTTCTGTCACCCAGTTACACACAGTAGCACACACTGCCCCAGCACTGTATAATAATGTTATTTGTGTTTATCTTGTTCTGTCACCCAGTTACACCCAGCAGCACACACTGCCCCAGCACTGTATAATAATATTATTTGTGTTTATCTTGTTCTGTCACCAGTTACACACAGTAGCACACACTGCCCCAGCACTGTATAATAATGTTATTTGTGTTTATCTTGTTCTGTCACCCAGTTACACCCAGCAGCACACACTGCCCCAGCACTGTATAATAATGTTATTTGTGTTTATCTTGTTATATCACCCAGTTACACCCAGCAGCAAACACTGCCCCTGCACTGTATAATAATGTTATTTGTGTTTATCTTGTTCTGTCACCCAGTTACACCCAGCGGCACACACTGCCCCAGCACTGTATAATAATGTTATTTGTGTTTATCTTGTTCTGTCACCCAGTTACACCCAGCAGCAAACACTGCCCCTGCACTGTATAATAATGTTATTTGTGTTTCTCTTGTTCTGTCACCCAGTTACACCCAGCAGTACATACTGCCCCAGCACTGTATAAATAATGTTATTTATACAGACACACTGCCCCAGCACTGTATAATAATGTTATTTGTGTTTATCTTGTTCTGTCACCCAGTTACACCCAGCAGCACACACTGCCCCAGCACTGTATAATAATGTTATTTGTGTTTATCTTGTTATATCACCCAGTTACACCCAGCAGCAAACACTGCCCCTGCACTGTATAATAATGTTATTTGTGTTTATCTTGTTCTGTCACCCAGTTACACCCAGCGGCACACACTGCCCCAGCACTGTATAATAATGTTATTTGTGTTTATCTTGTTCTGTCACCCAGTTACACCCAGCAGCAAACACTGCCCCTGCACTGTATAATAATGTTATTTGTGTTTCTCTTGTTCTGTCACCCAGTTACACCCAGCAGTACATACTGCCCCAGCACTGTATAATAATGTTATTTGTGTTTATCTTGTTCTGTCACCCAGTTACACCCAGCAGTACATACTGCCCCAGCACTGTATAATAATGTTATTTGTGTTTATCTTGTTCTGTCACCCAGTTACACACAGTAGCACACACTGCCCAGCACTGTATAATAATGTTATTTGTGTTTATCTTGTTCTGTCACCAGTTACACCCAGCAGCACACACTGCCCCAGCACTGTATAATAATGTTATTTGTGTTTATCTTGTTCTGTCACCAGATACACCCAGCAGCACACACAGCCCCAGCACTGTATAATAATGTTATTTGTGTTTATCTTGTTCTGTCACCCAGTTACACACAGTAGCACACACTGCCCCAGCACTGTATAATAATGTTATTTGTGTTTATCTTGTTCTGTCACCCAGTTACACACAGCAGCACACACTGCCCCAGCACTGTATAATAATGTTATTTGTGTTTATCTTGTTCTGTCACCCAGTTACACACAGTAGCACACACTGCCCCAGCACTGTATAATAATGTTATTTGTGTTTATCTTGTTCTGTCACACAGTTACACCCAGCGGCACACACTGCCCCAGCACTGTATAATAATGTTATTTGTGTTTATATTGTTCTGTCACCCAGTTACACCCAGCAGCACACACTGCCCAGCACTGTATAATAATGTTATTTGTGTTTATCTTGTTCTGTCACCCAGTTACACCCAGCAGCACACACTGCCCCAGCACTGTATAATAATGTTATTTGTGTTTATCTTGTTCTGTCACCAGTTACACCCAGCAGCACACACTGCCCCAGCACTGTATAATAATGTTATTTGTGTTTATCTTGTTCTGTCACCAGTTACACCCAGCAGCACACACTGCCCTAGTACTGTATAATAATGTTATTTGTGTTTATCTTGTTCTGTCACCCAGTTACACCCAGCGGCACACACTGCCCCAGCACTGTATAATAATGTTATTTGTGTTTATCTTGTTCTGTCACCAGTTACACACAGCAGCACACACAGCCCCAGTACTGTATAATAATGTTATTTGTGTTTATCTTGTTCTGTCACCCAGTTACACCCAGCAGCACACACTGCCCTAGTACTGTATAATAATGTTATTTGTGTTTATCTTGTTCTGTCACCCAGTTACACACAGTAGCACACACTGCCCCAGTACTGTATAATAATGTTATTTGTGTTTATCTTGTTCTGTCACCCAGTTACACCCAGCAGCAAACACTGCCCCTGCACTGTATAATAATGTTATTTGTGTTTATCTTGTTCTGTCACCCAGTTACACCCAGCAGCAAACACTGCCCCAGCACTGTATAATAATGTTATTTGTGTTTATCTTGTTCTGTCACACAGTTACACCCACCAGCACACACTGCCCCAGCACTGTATAATAATGTTATTTGTGTTTATCTTGTTCTGTCACCCAGTTACACCCAGCAGCACACACTGCCCCTGCACTGTATAATAATGTTATTTGTGTTTATCTTGTTCTGTCACCAGTTACACCCAGTGGCACACACTGCCCCAGCACTGTATAAATAATGTTATTTGTGTTTATCTTGTTCTGTCACCCAGTTACACCCAGCAGCACACACTGCCCTAGAACTGTATAATAATGTTATTTGTGTTTATCTTGTTCTGTCACACAGTTACACCCAGCAGTACACACTGCCCCAGCACTGTATAATAATGTTATTTGTGTTTATCTTGTTCTGTCACACAGTTACACCCAGTAGCACACACTGCCCCAGCACTGTATAATAATGTTATTTGTGTTTATCTTGTTCTGTCACCCAGATACACCCAGCAGTACATACTGCCCCAGCACTGTATAATAATGTTATTTGTGTTTATCTTGATCTGTCACCCAGTTTCACCCAGCAGCACACACTGCCCCAGCACTGTATAATAATGTTATTTGTGTTTATCTTGTTCTGTCACCCAGTTACACCCCAGTGGCACACATTGCCCCAGCACTGTATAATAATGTTATTTGTGTTTATATTGTTCTGTCACCAGTTACACCCAGCAGCACACACTGCCCCAGCACTGTATAATAATATTATTTGTGTTTAACTTGTTCTGTCACCCAGTTACACCCAGCAGCACACACTGCCCCAGCACTGTATAATAATGTTATTTGCGTTTATCTTGTTCTGTCACCCAGTTACACCCAGCAGCACACACTGCCCCAGCACTGTATAAATAATGTTATTTGTGTTTATCTTGTTCTGTCACCCAGTTACACCCCAGTGGCACACATTGCCCCAGCACTGTATAATAATGTTATTTGTGTTTATATTGTTCTGTCACCAGTTACACCCAGCAGCACACACTGCCCCAGCACTGTATAATAATATTATTTGTGTTTAACTTGTTCTGTCACCCAGTTACACCCAGCAGCACACACTGCCCCAGCACTGTATAATAATGTTATTTGCGTTTATCTTGTTCTGTCACCCAGTTACACCCAGCAGCACTCACTGCCCCAGCACTGTATAATAATATTATTTGTGTTTAACTTGTTCTGTCACCCAGTTACACCCAGCAGCACACACTGCCCCAGCACTGTATAATAATATTATTTGTGTTTAACTTGTTCTGTCACCCAGTTACACCCAGCAGCACACACTGCCCCAGCACTGTATAATAATGTTATTTGCGTTTATCTTGTTCTGTCACCCAGTTACACCCAGCAGCACACACTGCCCCAGCACTGTATAATAATGTTATTTGTGTTTATCTTGTTCTGTCACCCAGTTACACCCAGCAGCACACACTGCCCTAGTACTGTATAATAATGTTATTTGTGTTTATCTTGTTCTGTCACCCAGTTACACCCAGCAGCACACACAGCACCAGCACTGTATAATAATGTTATTTGTGTTTATCTTGTTCTGTCACTCAGTTGCACCCAGCAGCACACACTGCCCCAGCACTGTATAATAATGTTATTTGTGTTTATCTTGTTCTGTCACCAGTTACACCCAGCAGCACACACTGTCCCAGCACTGTATAATAATGTTATTTGTGTTTATCTTGTTCTGTCACCAGTTACACCCAGCAGCACACACTGCCCCAGCACTGTATAATAATGTTATTTGTGTTTATCTTGTTCTGTCACCCAGTTACACCCAGCAGCACACACTGCCCCTGCACTGTATAATAATGTTATTTGTGTTTATCTTGTTCTATCACCAGTTACACCCAGCAGCACACACTGCCCTAGTACTGTATAATAATGTTATTTGTGTTTATCTTGTTCTGTCACCCAGATACACCCAGCAGCACACACAGCCCCAGCACTGTATAATAATGTTATTTGTGTTTATCTTGTTCTGTCACCCAGATGCACCCAGCAGCACACACTGCCCCAGCACTGTATAATAATGTTATTTGTGTTTATCTTGTTCTGTCACCCAGTTACACACAGTAGCACACACTGCCCCAGCACTGTATAATAATGTTATTTGTGTTTATCTTGTTCTGTCACCCAGTTACACCCAGCAGCACACACTGCCCCTGCACTGTATAATAATGTTATTTGTGTTTATCTTGTTCTGTCACCAGTTACACCCAGCAGCACACACTGCCCCAGCACTGTATAATAATGTTATTTGTGTTTATATTGTTCTGTCACCAGTTACACCCAGCAGCACACACTGCCCTAGTACTGTATAATAATGTTATTTGTGTTTATCTTGTTCTGTCACCCAGTTACACCCAGCAGCACACACTGCCCCAGCACTGTATAATAATGTTATTTGCGTTTATCTTGTTCTGTCACCCAGTTACACCCAGCAGCACACACTGCCCCAGCACTGTATAATAATGTTATTTGTGTTTATCTTGTTCTGTCACCAGTTACACCCAGCGGCACACACTGCCCCAGCACTGTATAATAATGTTATTTGTGTTTATCTTGTTCTGTCACCAGTTACACCCAGCAGCACACACTGCCCCAGCACTATATAATAATGTTATTTGTGTTTATCTTGTTCTGTCACCCAGTTACACCCAGCAGCACACACTGCCCTAGTACTGTATAATAATGTTATTTGTGTTTATCTTGTTCTGTCACCAGTTACACCCAGCAGCACACACTGCCCCAGCACTGTATAATAATATTATTTGTGTTTATATTGTTCTGTCACCAGTTACACCCAGCAGCACACACTGCCCCAGCACTGTATAATAATGTTATTTGTGTTTATATTGTTCTGTCACCAGTTACACCCAGTGGCACACACTGCCCCAGCACTGTATAATAATGTTATTTGTGTTTATATTGTTCTGTCACCAGTTACACCCAGCAGCACACACTGCCCCAGCACTGTATAATAATGTTATTTGTGTTTATCTTGTTATATCACCCAGTTACACCCAGCAGCACATACTGCCCTAGTACTGTATAATAATGTTATTTGTGTTTATCTTGTTCTGTCACCCAGTTACACCCAGCAGCACTCACTGCCCTAGTACTGTATAATAATGTTATTTGTGTTTATCTTGTTCTGTCACCCAGTTACACCCAGCAGCACACACTGCCCCAGCACTGTATAATAATGTTATTTGTGTTTATCTTGTTCTGTAACCAGTTACACCCAGCAGCACACACTGTCCCAGCACTGTATAATAATGTTATTTGTGTTTATCTTGTTCTGTCACCAGTTACACCCAGCAGCACACACTGCCGTAGTACTGTATAATAATGTTATTTGTGTTTATCTTGTTCTGTCACCCAGTTACACCCAGCAGCACACACTGCCCCAGCACTGTATAATAATGTTATTTGTGTTTATCTTGTTCTGTCACCCAGTTACACCCAGCGGCACACACAGCACCAGCACTGTATAATAATGTTATTTGTGTTTATCTTGTTCTGTCACCAGTTACACCCAGCGGCACACACTGCCCCAGCACTGTATAATAATGTTATTTGTGTTTATCTTGTTCTGTCACCCAGTTACACCCAGCAGCACACACTGCCCTAGTACTGTATAATAATGTTATTTGTGTTTATCTTGTTCTGTCACCAGTTACACCCAGCAGCACACACTGCCCCAGCACTGTATAATAATGTTATTTGTGTTTATCTTGTTCTGTCACCAGTTACACCCAGTGGCACACACTGCCCCAGCACTGTATAATAATGTTATTTGTGTTTATATTGTTCTGTCACCAGTTACACCCAGCAGCACACACTGCCCCAGCACTGTATAATAATGTTATTTGTGTTTATCTTGTTATATCACCCAGTTACACCCAGCAGCACATACTGCCCTAGTACTGTATAATAATGTTATTTGTGTTTATCTTGTTCTGTCACCCAGTTACACACAGTAGCACACACTGCCCCAGCACTGTATAATAATGTTATTTGTGTTTATCTTGTTCTGTCACCCAGTTACACCCAGCGGCACATACTGCCCTAGTACTGTATAATAATGTTATTTGTGTTTATCTTGTTCTGTCACCCAGTTACACCCAGCAGCACACACTGCCCCAGCACTGTATAATAATGTTATTTGTGTTTATCTTGTTCTGTCACCAGTTACACCCAGCAGCACACACTGCCCCAGCACTGTATAATAATGTTATTTGTGTTTATCTTGTTCTGTCACACAGTTACACCCAGCAGTACATACTGCCCCAGCACTGTATAATAATGTTATTTGTGTTTATCTTGTTCTGTCACACAGTTACACCCAGCAGTACATACTGCCCCAGCACTGTATAATAATGTTATTTGTGTTTATCTTGTTCTGTCACACAGTTACACCCAGCAGCACACACTGCCCCAGCACTGTATAATAATGTTATTTGTGTTTATCTTGTTCTGTCACACAGTTACACCCAGCGGCACACACTGCCCCTGCACTGAATAATAATGTTATTTGTGTTTATCTTGTTCTGTCACCCAGTTACACCCAGCGGCACACACAGTCCCAGCACTGTATAATAATGTTATTTGTGTTTATCTTGTTCTGTCACCAGTTACACCCAGCAGCACTCACTGCCCCAGCACTGTATAATAATGTTATTTGTGTTTATCTTGTTCTGTCACCCAGTTACACCCAGCAGCACACACTGCCCCAGCACTGTATAATAATGTTATTTGTGTTTATCTTGTTCTGTCACCCAGTTACACCCAGCAGCACACACTGCCCCAGCACTGTATAATAATGTTATTTGTGTTTATCTTGTTCTGTCACACAGTTACACCCAGCAGCACACACTGCCCTAGTACTGTATAATAATGTTATTTGTGTTTATCTTGTTCTGTCACCCAGTTACACCCAGCAGCACACACTGCCCCAGCACTGTATAATAATGTTATTTGTGTTTATCTTGTTCTGTCACCCAGTTACACACAGTAGCACACACTGCCCCAGCACTGTATAATAATGTTATTTGTGTTTATCTTGTTCTGTCACCCAGTTACACACAGCAGCACACACTGCCCCAGCACTGTATAATAATGTTATTTGTGTTTATATTGTTCTGTCACCAGTTACACCCAGTGGCACACACTGCCCCAGCACTGTATAATAATGTTATTTGTGTTTATATTGTTCTGTCACCAGTTACACCCAGCAGCACACACTGCCCCAGCACTGTATAATAATGTTATTTGTGTTTATCTTGTTATATCACCCAGTTACACCCAGCAGCACATACTGCCCTAGTACTGTATAATAATGTTATTTGTGTTTATCTTGTTCTGTCACCCAGTTACACCCAGCAGCACTCACTGCCCTAGTACTGTATAATAATGTTATTTGTGTTTATCTTGTTCTGTCACCCAGTTACACCCAGCAGCACACACTGCCCCAGCACTGTATAATAATGTTATTTGTGTTTATCTTGTTCTGTAACCAGTTACACCCAGCAGCACACACTGTCCCAGCACTGTATAATAATGTTATTTGTGTTTATCTTGTTCTGTCACCAGTTACACCCAGCAGCACACACTGCCGTAGTACTGTATAATAATGTTATTTGTGTTTATCTTGTTCTGTCACCCAGTTACACCCAGCAGCACACACTGCCCCAGCACTGTATAATAATGTTATTTGTGTTTATCTTGTTCTGTCACCCAGTTACACCCAGCGGCACACACAGCACCAGCACTGTATAATAATGTTATTTGTGTTTATCTTGTTCTGTCACCAGTTACACCCAGCGGCACACACTGCCCCAGCACTGTATAATAATGTTATTTGTGTTTATCTTGTTCTGTCACCCAGTTACACCCAGCAGCACACACTGCCCTAGTACTGTATAATAATGTTATTTGTGTTTATCTTGTTCTGTCACCAGTTACACCCAGCAGCACACACTGCCCCAGCACTGTATAATAATGTTATTTGTGTTTATCTTGTTCTGTCACCAGTTACACCCAGTGGCACACACTGCCCCAGCACTGTATAATAATGTTATTTGTGTTTATATTGTTCTGTCACCAGTTACACCCAGCAGCACACACTGCCCCAGCACTGTATAATAATGTTATTTGTGTTTATCTTGTTCTGTCACACAGTTACACCCAGCAGTACATACTGCCCCAGCACTGTATAATAATGTTATTTGTGTTTATCTTGTTCTGTCACACAGTTACACCCAGCAGTACATACTGCCCCAGCACTGTATAATA
Organism: Bombina bombina; assembly: GCF_027579735.1. Taxonomy (NCBI): domain Eukaryota; kingdom Metazoa; phylum Chordata; class Amphibia; order Anura; family Bombinatoridae; genus Bombina; species Bombina bombina. The sequence goes on from NC_069500.1 coordinate 17,813,317, forward strand.
ATGTTATTTGTGTTTATCTTGTTCTGTCACACAGTTACACCCAGCAGCACACACTGCCCCAGCACTGTATAATAATGTTATTTGTGTTTATCTTGTTCTGTCACACAGTTACACCCAGCGGCACACACTGCCCCTGCACTGAATAATAATGTTATTTGTGTTTATCTTGTTCTGTCACCCAGTTACACCCAGCAGCACACACAGTCCCAGCACTGTATAATAATGTTATTTGTGTTTATCTTGTTCTGTCACCAGTTACACCCAGCAGCACTCACTGCCCCAGCACTGTATAATAATGTTATTTGTGTTTATCTTGTTCTGTCACCCAGTTACACCCAGCAGCACACACTGCCCCAGCACTGTATAATAATGTTATTTGTGTTTATCTTGTTCTGTCACCCAGTTACACCCAGCAGCACACACTGCCCCAGCACTGTATAATAATGTTATTTGTGTTTATCTTGTTCTGTCACACAGTTACACCCAGCAGCACACACTGCCCTAGTACTGTATAATAATGTTATTTGTGTTTATCTTGTTCTGTCACCCAGTTACACCCAGCAGCACACACTGCCCCAGCACTGTATAATAATGTTATTTGTGTTTATCTTGTTCTGTCACCCAGTTACACACAGTAGCACACACTGCCCCAGCACTGTATAATAATGTTATTTGTGTTTATCTTGTTCTGTCACCCAGTTACACACAGCAGCACACACTGCCCCAGCACTGTATAATAATGTTATTTGTGTTTATCTTGTTCTGTCACCCAGTTACACCCAGCAGCACTCACTGCCCCAGCACTGTATTATAATGTTATTTGTGTTTATCTTGTTCTGTCACCCAGTTACACCCAGCAGCACACACTGCCCCAGCACTGTATAATAATGTTATTTGTGTTTATCTTGTTCTGTCACCCAGTTACACCCAGCAGCACACACTGCCCCAGCACTGTATAATAATGTTATTTGTGTTTATCTTGTTCTGTCACCCAGTTACACCCAGCAGCACACACTGCCCTAGTACTGTATAATAATGTTATTTGTGTTTATCTTGTTCTGTCACCCAGTTACACCCAGCGGCACACATCACTGTAAATGACTGACAATAATACACAGTTCGGGGTAGCTTTATCATATGCCGGGCATACATGATTCGCTGTAGAGAAATATGTCCGCCCGACATCACTAAATGCCGACCTCATATGCTGTCAGCATTTAAAGTTGCACATGCATTTCTTGTGAAATGCTTGTGCAATGCAGCACCCTGTCAATCATCCCAATCGTATCGGATCAGTATGATTGCAGTCCGCCAACTAAAAGGTGGCGGACAAGTTAAGGAGCAGCGGTCTAATGAATCTGGCCCTTCATATTTAGTCAGACGTCACTGAGCTGGCTCACTACTTACCAACACAAGGATAAGACTCATTCCAGTTACTGCTTATGTCACCATTTGCCACACAAGCCATTTGCTGTTTTGCAGGATGATAGCCAGTGATGCACTGTATTATAACCTCATCACCTCTGTTATAGTATTTGTTATTGGAAAAGTAGCTTCTGTTTATACCTTCTGCATCAGGCGATTGACACTGTTCTGTAAGAGAAAACATATTGGGGTGTTATTTAAAAAATGATAACAATGAAATATAACTTGCTCAGAATTAATATGAAGTAAGTGTGCTTGAGAAAGATGGTCACACATGACCATTATGATGAGCAGACTCGGCAGTCAGGTGAGGGGACATGATTTGCACCATACATTACAGATTTATGTAATTATCCTTTTATTTGACATATTTGTGATACATAATGGCTTAACTCACGTGTATCATTGCAGTATAACTAACCTCCCAACATTTTCCAAACATATTATAGATACATGTCTAAATATGTGTGTGTATTTATATAAATGTGTATATATGTGTACATATGTATTTATGTGTTTATGTGTATATATGTCTGCAAATACATACAGTATATATATATATATATATATATATATATATATATATATATATATATATATATATATATATATATATATATATACATATAAATACATAAACATGTACACATATATAGACATATAAATATAAATACATATTCGTCATTAGATATGTACAGTATATATATATATATATATATATATATATAGACATATAAATACATAAACATGTACACATATATAGACATATAAATATAAATACATATTCGTCATTAGATATGTACAGTATATATATATAGACATATAAATACATAAACATGTACACATATATAGACATATAAATACATAAACATGTACACATATATAGACATATAAATACATAAACATGTACACATATATAGACATATAAATATAAATACATATTCGTCATTAGATATGTACAGTATATATATATATATATATATATATATAGACATATAAATACATAAACATGTACACATATATAGACATATAAATATAAATACATATTCGTCATTAGATATGTACAGTATATATATATAGACATATAAATACATAAACATGTACACATATATAGACATATAAATACATAAACATGTACACATATATAGACATATAAATACATAAACATGTACACATATATAGACATATAAATACATAAACATGTACACATATATAGACATATAAATATAAATACATATTCGTCATTAGATATGTACAGTATATATATATATATATATAGACATATAAATACATAAACATGTACACATATATAGACATATAAATACATAAACATGTACACATATATAAACATATAAATATAAATACATATTCGTCATTAGATATGTACAGTATATATATATATATATATATATATATATATATATATATATATATATATATATATACATATAAATACATAAACATGTACACATATATAGACATATAAATACATAAACATGTACACATATATAGACATATAAATATAAATACATATTCGTCATTAGATATGTACAGTATATATATATAGACATATAAATACCTAAACATGTACACATATATAGACATATAAATACATAAACATGTACACATATATAGACATATAAATACATAAACATGTACACATATATAGACATATAAATACATAAACATATACACATATATAGACATATAAATACATAAACATGTACACATATATAGACATATAAATACATAAACATGTACACATATATAAACATATAAATACATAAACATGTACACATATATAGACATATAAATACATAAACATATACACATATATAGACATATAAATATAAATACATATTCGTCATTAGATATGTACAGTATATATATATATAGACATATAAATACATAAACATGTACACATATATAGACATATAAATATAAATACATAAACATGTACACATATATAGACATATAAATATAAATACATAGTCGTCATTAGATATGTACAGTATATGTATGTATATCAATGTTAAAGCCCTTTGCCTGCCTTTTTTTCCTAACACCTGAGATCTCATATCTTTGAGCCCTTTTAATATTTGTGTGCAATATTTTTTTTAATAGTTTTTATTACAGTGTCATTATGAGTGTAACTGTACTTTGTAATGTATTTTTTATCTGTTTTGTGCAACTTTTATATTTCGCAAAACAGTTAAACAGAGCTCTGAAGTTGCTTAAGCAATTGGGGCCTATCTATCAAGCTCCGAATGGCGCTTGATGCCCCGTGTTTCTGGCGAGACTGCAGACTCACCAGAAACAGCAGTTATGAAGCAGCGGTCACAAAGACCGCTACTCTATAACACACATCGCAACAATTCAACCCGATCAAGTACAATCGGGTTGATTGACACCCCCTGCTGGTGGCCCATTGGCCGCTAGTCTGCAGGGAGCGGCGTTGCACCAGCAGCTCACAAGAGCTGGGGCTGTGTGTGCTGCTGCTAAATAGGGGCCATAGTGTTTACTTTCAACTCATAATACAAGTGGTAAGCCCGACGAATGCAAACCCTTGCAATAAACCCCTTATCGACCGGGCACAAACATCGTAATCTAGCCCTAAATGTGCTTTAGAACCCTTTGCAGATGAAAACATATTTATGCAATATTCATTTTTAATAAAGTGTTATACTGTGTATTTACTGTAAATATTTCACATTCCAATGTTCTGCACATAGTATTTATTAATAGATATCACTATATATATGTATCTGTTTATATCTATACCTATATATAATCATCTGTATATATAGTACCTAAATACCATCAGATATATGTAGAAATATGTATTCATGAATAAACAGAACATATTCTGTCATGTGAAGAAAATTGGAATGTGAAATATTCATATTTTCATGTTGGGTTAGTGCACTTGAGGAAATGCGATTGGGTTTGCACGCGAGTATGGTGTTAGGTTTTTTCCCACTTCTTTGACTTCTATGGGGAAATATGTTAACGCATGCGCTATATCTTAAGTTGTGATTTTTGCAAGCATTGGGCTTTGCGATTGTGCAAAAACAGTTTACCTTCAATAAGCTCTACCCAACCCACAGAAAATCTTGAATGCGAGGTTCCTCCTTATATAGGGGTGCCCTTGCATTTCTATTGACTGATTTTTGAATTCTTAGTCCAATCAGCCATTAGAAATGCAATGGCACTCCTAAGGACGAACCTCCCATTCAAGCTTCAGTGTGCGGTGGGGACTGCATGAAGAAAGATCGTATGGAAGAGAATCGTATGGAAGAAGATGGAAGGAGAGGACTGCCGCCATGAAAATGAAGAGGACTTCCCCGGAGGATGTCCACCATGAAGACAGAAGTTGGTGAGTGCAAACTTTGGGGTTTAGAGTTAGGAAACTTTTTTTGGGGGGTGGGCTTTTTTATTTTTAAGATTATGTTGTTTTTGTTTTACTTATAGTTTTTTTTAGTTTAGGTTTTTTTTTCATAAAAGACCTGAAAACTTTGGGGCAATGCCCTACCAAATTTCCTTTTCAGGGCAATCTATTTTTTTAAATTAGGGTTTATATTTTTGGGCAGCAATTGAGCTGTGGACACTGCCCTACCAAATGCCATTCTAAGGGCAATAGCCAACCAATGGCCCTTTTCAGGGCAATCTTTTTTTAGGTTAGGGTTATTTTTTTAGTTTAGGATTTTTTTTAGAGTTGACTTTTTTTTGGGGGGGGGGGGGTTATTTTTATTGTAGAATGTGGTTGTAGAATTTAGTTGATCTATGTCACTTTAGGGCAATGTCCTACAAAAAGCCCTTCTAAGGGCTATTGTTATAGTAACTTTTAGTGTTAGTGTTAGGTTTTTTTATATTGGGGTGTTTGTTTGTTTTAAAGGCGACCTTAGTTTTAGTATAGGCATAAGTGTTTTTTTTTTATTTTTAAAGGCGACCTTAGTTTTAGTATAGGCATAACAGTGTTTTTTTTATTTTTGGTAAAATTGTTTGTTTTTTTGTAATGTTAGGTTTTGTTATTTTTTTGTAAATTTAGTGTTACTTAGGGGGTGTTAGCCTAGAGGTAGGGGGTTAGATTTTAGGTAGTTAATTAGTGTAGCGGTATTTTGCGTTGGGGGTTGTGGCGGTAAAGGAGTAATAGGTTAGATGGATTATGCAATGGGGGTTATGGTGTTGTAGGGGGTTAATAGGTTAGGGGGCTTATTATGTTGGGGGGCTGTGGCAATGTAGGGGTTAATAGGTTAGTGGTAGTTAGGTCTTTAGGTTATGGCACATTAGGGGTTAATAGTGTAGTTTGCACTGGGGGTGAAGGCGTGTAAGTGGTTAATAGTTTATTTTAGTATTGAATTTATATCCTATGGTAAAATGATATGCATTGTCATGCATAATGTATATTATTTTAAGTATTGTATCTAATTTAAAATGTAGTTTTTTTATTGCTATTTCTATTATTTTAGGCACAAATATATAATTTAAATGATATATTTATGTTTAAAATAATAAAATGAACAATAAAAAATAACTACATTTTCAATTAGATGGTACTTAAAATAATATGTATTATACATGACAATATATTTAATTTTAACATTCAATATAAATTTAGTGACGTAACTCCTATAGTCATAAAGGGAAAGTTTTTTTGTATACTTTATTAGTCAGGTAGAATGCAGACATTAGGCGTAATCGTTATGTGAGTGTTATATGGGCGTTCCAGGGGTAGAATAGGGAAGACATCATGTAGGTGTAGGTGATATTAGGCAGTAAGCTGGGCATTCCAGAGGGAGTATAGCTAGAGTCTGACGTAGGTGTAGGCGTTCTGTGGGAGTTATATGGGCGTTCCAGGGGGAGTATAGGGAAGACATCATATAGGTGTAGGTGGTATTAGAGAGTTAGCTGGGCATTTCATGGGAGTGTAGATAAGACATGACATAGATGTAGGTGGTATTAGAGAGTTAGCTGGGCATTCCAGGGGTAGTATAGCTAGAGTATGATGTAGGTGTAGGTGTCCTGTGGGAGTTATTCTGGCGTTCCAGGGGGAGTATAGGGAAGACATCATTTAGGTGTAGGTGGTATTAGGGAGTAAGCTGGGCATTCCAGAGGGAGTATATCTAGAGTATGACATAGGTGTAGGTGTTCTGTGGGAATTATTCTGGCGTTCCAGGGGTTGAGTCAGAACTTGTTAAACTACAAGACTCACTTTCCAGTAGAGAGAATAAACATCATAATCTCACTAGGTTGGAGCAAGAAGCCATTCAGAGGTTAAAATCTAAACAGGACATAGTCATTCGCAAAAGCGATAAGGGTTGAAACATTGTCATCCTTAACAAACTAGATTATGTTCAGGAAGCAGTTAGACAATTAGATGACCCTGATGTGTACACCAAATTGAGCTTTGATCCTACTTTATCTTTCAAACAGAGCCTGGAACAAATACTTGATGATGGTTGTGATTTGGGCATCATTGATGAGGACACTAGGGCATATCTTAGTGTTAAGTATCCTAGGATTACAATTTTCCACCACCTCCCCAAGACACATAAATCCCTTGATAATGTACAGGGACGTCCAATTGTGTCTGGTATTGGGTCACTATTGGAACCTGTGGGGAGGTGGATGGAAAATATACTTCAGCCCCTAGTGAGAATGCTGCCCTCCTTCTTACAAGACACTAAACATCTTTTAGTCATGCTTGAAAAAATTGATTGGGATCCAGGTTATTCCTGGATGACGATCGACGTCACAAGTCTCTATTCCAGTATTCCCTTAGACAAAGGTATGATGGCTATTTCTTTTTTTCTGGATAATTATACTGGATATGTTGACACACATAAAAGTTTTATCCTCAGAGTCTTGTATTTCTTACTTACACACAATTACTTCTCCTTTGACGGCAATTTTTATCTCCAAAAGAGAGGAACAGCTATGGGGGCAACTTTTGCCCCGGCGTTTGCCAATTTATACATGGGATGGTGGGAACTATCCCATGTGTATGGAGAGAATTGCCGTCATGGGGGAAGGATTGTGATGTATAAGAGATACATAGACGATCTTCTCATTATTTGGGAAGGGACAGAACAGGAAGGTCAGAATTTTGTAGATGATATAAATGTGAATGATGTGGGTTTGAAATTTACTAGTACTTATGAGAAGCACAGTATTGAATTTTTGGATTTAACTTTACAAAACACAGACAATAGAGTAATAACCAAACTACATCGCAAATCTATATCAGGAAACAGCATTTTACATGCAAAAAGCATGCATCCTAGACACACAAGATTCGGTATTTTGAAGGGTGAATTTATTCGCCTAAGACGAAATTGTTCCACATTAGATGAGTATCAAAAATCAGCTGTAGAATTTATAGATAGATTCTCGAAGAGAGGCTTTCCATATTATTTGATAACCAAAGCTTACAATATGGTGGCTGATATGGATAGGCAATCTATGCTATACACTGGTAAGAGTAGAAAGAAAAAACAAGGAATACAAAAACATCCTGTTTTTGTGACGAATTATAGCAATCAATTTGAACAGATTGCAAGAATTATAAATGATTGTTTGCCGATTTTAAAAGGTGATGAGGATCTCTATGAGATAGTCAAGACAGGATGTAAATGTGTATCTAGGAAGAATGTGACCATAGGCAATATGCTGGCCCCGAGTGAGGTTAAAACATCTATTGATAGAAGTCAGAGTTGGCTTGAATGCAAAGGGCATTATAAATGTGGTGCTACCAGATGTAAGGCATGTTCATTTACATTATCTGGAAAAACTTTTCAGTCTGTTAATACACAGAAAATTTTCATGATGGATGCATGTACAAACTGTCGCAGCACCTATGTTGTGTATTTGGTGACATGCCAACCTTGTGAGAAACAATATGTGGGTCTAACGACCAGGGAAGTGAGAGAAAGGATTAAAGAACACATTAATGATGTAAAATCAGAGGAACCAGACTCACAAGTAGCTAGGCATTACAAATTTTGTCATAATGGTAATGTCGATTCACTTAAATGGCAGGTTATTGAGTGGGTAAGAACCCCAAAAAGAGGGGGTGACAAGGACATGATGCTTCGCACACGCGAAGCATTTTGGATCTTCAAACTCAAGACCCGTATGCCACAGGGACTTAACATTCAAAATGATTTAATTAATTGTTGGCGCTGAGATATCCGTTGAATATTTGTTTAGTATTTTGAAATGGCTCTTATACTTGACAAACATATATTTGGGCTTTACATAAGCATACAATATAGTTTATTTTGACTTTAGGGGTATTGCTATTTAAGGTAGTAGATTTTGATTTCATTAGGGCTATAACTATAGCCTATGTTTTGTTTCTCCCAAGATAGTCAGTATTTGATTAAGTAAGTGTGAACTTAATAGACTGTTTATTTTTAGCCTCATTTGTTTACCCATACATATCTATTTTGATATATTAGAGTTGTAGTAACAACCTAGGATCAGTATTATTTACTTTGCATCCAAACTGTGGGGAACTTAATATTATATATTATGAATAGTTATTTATACTGTTACATAGTATTACAAAATGTTCAATAGGCTATAATAATTTGTCTACAATATATGTCTTGTTATTGATGCAATTTCAATTCCTACACTTTCTTTCTTTCATGGTGAGGTAGGGGTTAACTTATTGATTGCTGCATATGATGTCAGAGTGATTTTGTAATTTAAGGGGCCTGTGAGCTTTGAGTAGCACAGTCTATGAGTAAGGCAGGAGCCGAAACATGTAAGATTGCTGCTGCTCAGGCTCATTCTGACCCATACTGCATGCTACCATTGCATTTTATCAACTTTCCTTTTTGGCAATAAACGTTAAGTTTTAAAAAAATTTCTGCTTGCCCAGCCTCGCCTTTTTTGTTTTTCTATTGATGTCAAATTGCAGACTAGCGGGTCTGCTGGCGGTTTGCGGGCTACGCTATAGCGATGCAATACTTTGACACAGCCACAGTGCCTTACTGTGACGTATCCGAATGAGGATCCATGTGGGAGGAGACAGACCGTAACCGGAAATCTGCTTGAAACTCAATACGCCGGAGAGCACCGGGACTGGAGTGCGGGCTAAACGAGCTGAAGAGCCATTTTCGAAGATTAAGGTACTGTCCACATGTGTAACTTGTGAACTAAGAACAACAACTAGTTACGATCTGCTGTTTGAGCGCTGCTAGGGTTTTTTTCTCTGTTTGGTGGAGTATAGGGAAGACATAATTTAGGTGTAGGTGGTATTAGGGAGTAAGCTGGGCATTCCAGAGGGAGTATATCTAGAGTATGACATAGGTGTAGGTGTTCTGTGGGAATTATTCTGGCGTTCCAGGGGGAGTATAGGGAAGACATCATTTAGGTGTAGGCGGTATTAGGGAGTAAGCTGGGCATTCCAGAGGGAATATAGCTAGAGTATGACATAGGTGTAGGTGTCCTGTGGGAGTTATTCTGGCGTTCCAGGGGGAGTATAGGGAAGACATCATTTAGGTGTAGGTGGTATTAGGGAGTAAGCTGGGCATTCCAGAGGGAATATAGCTAGAGTATGACATAGGTGTAGGCGTTCTGTGGGAGTTATCCAGGCATTACAGGGGGAGTATAGGGAAGACATCATGTAGGTGTAGGTGCTATTAGAGAGTTAGCTGGGCATATCATGGGAGTGTAGATAAGACATGACATAGATGTAGGCAGTATTAGAGAGTTAGCTGAGCATTCCAGAAGAAGTATAGCTAGAGTATGATGTAGGTGTAGGTGTCCTGTGGGAGTTAGCTGGCTGTTCCAGGGGGAGTAACCTGTACTTTGATTGGGATACATTGCTAGCAATATCTTCCAATCTCTGAAGTGCAGGTTACGAGTAGGGTGTCAGCTATATTTGTCTCACCACATTTTCAGTTTGCAGCGAGTAGTGTAGTTTTAGGGAAAGTAAAGTATTATTTGAAGTGTCCTGACACAGAAACCAGTGTTTGTTTTTAGTGAGCGCACTGTCTGCGCTGTGTAGGAATACTTCAAATATGCCCCCCACTAACCGTCCGCTGAAAGTGCAAATGACGGTTGCCGATGTTTAGCTGATGTAGCACTCCCCATTATATCCTATGGGAGACACATCATCACTCACTGGCACTTCAAGGGTCCGCCCCCTTTTTTAGAAAATATCTTTAATATCGGGGCCCCTGTCCTGTGTATGTGAGGTTTGATCATGGTTCAGTGTATAAGAGACCCTGTCTTGGTTATGTGAGGTCAGATCAGAGGTCAATGTATGAGAGGTCCTTTCCTGGGTATGTGAGGTCAGATAAGGGGTCAGTGTGCGAGAGGCTGTGTCCTGGGTATGTGAGCTTAGATCAGGGCTCAGTGTATAAGGAAGGCCCTGTCTTGTGAAGTAATAATAGGGGTCAGTGTATGAGAGGCCCTGTCCTGGGTATGTGAGGTCAGATAAGGGGTCAGTGTATGAGAGGTCCTTTCCTGGGTATGTGAGGTCAGATAAGGGGTCAGTGTGAGAGAGGCTGTGTCCTGGGCATGTGAGCTTAAATCAGGGCTCAGTGTATAAGGTAGGACCTGTCTTGTGAAGTAAGAATAGGGGTCAGTGTATGAGAGGCCCTGTCCTAGGTATGTGAGGTCAGATGAATATAATCATTTTCACTGAATAAGCTGAGAGTCCAAGGAAATCCCATAAATGGCACAATACACACTGTCACCTAGTTCCTCCAGTGGCACATGGTTTATATTCATTTAGATCATGTGACTGAGCCGGTTCATTTGAAAAATCATGTGATTTGCTACTTACCAATGCAGGGGACAGTCACATCCCAATTACTGCTTGTTTTGCCACACATGTCATTTGTTGTTTTAAATTCTGATACCCTGTGACACATTGTAGCGTAATAGTAGCACTTCTGTTATAGTAATTGGTATTTGCATAGTACATTATGTCTATTCCATCTGCATATGGCCAGGGACACTGCTCTGAAAAATGAGACACATGATATACATTCAAATGAAATGTATTGTTATTAATTCAGGTTTTAGAATTTAAAAACAAAACAAAAACAAAAAAACTTGGGTTGTCCATATATAAATATAGATTTGTCCAAATGCAAAGGGGAAAAAACACATTGTGCTGTATTCTTTATTCAAAATAAAATATTATCCTTTTAATGATTAAATGAAGGAACTAGTTCATAACAGGACCAGGGCAGGGAGTAGTCATTTTGTATTTTTTACCATCCTCCTCAGACCAATTACACTTTAAAGTGTAAGAAGAAAAGAAATAGAGGCATTAACGCACTAATACATATAAGTCATTAGAGTGTGTGTATACAAATTAGAGAGTTTGCCAGTGGGCCGCTCAATTTTTAAAATGTAACTTTTCATAAAGTGTTCTTATTAAAATACACAAACATTTAAAATAGAAGTTAAAATCAAGAAAAACTCCTGCTACTCCATATACAATACTTGTACCATACAATGTGGTCAGATCCCTATCACATTCTACATCAAAATAACTTATTGGCCCATAGTTATCAAGGTCTGGCGGACCTGATCTGACACTGCGGATCAGGTCCTCCAGACCTCGCTGAATACGGCGAGCAATACGCTCGCCATATTCAGCATTGCACCAGCAGCTCACAAGAGCTGCTGGTGCAACGCCGCCCCCTGCAGACTCGCGACCAATCGGCCACCAGCAGGGGGTGTCAATCAACCCGATCGTACTTGATCGGGTTGATTTCTGGCGATGACTGTCCGCCTGCTGAGTGCAGGCGGACAGGTAATGCAGCTCCATTCGGAGCTTGATACATATGCCTCATTGAGTCTTTTGTGGTACTCCTTGGCAATTATTTAAAAATTCTGGGTATTTCTGTGCTGCATCCCCCTACAAAAATGAGATATCACCCTGAAATGTCCTTATATTAAACAATCCAGTAATTCCATATACATGCATTTATTGCAATAGGTAATATAACCCCAAGATTCCTCATATCATAATACTGTAGTTGATTTTATATTAGAATTAAGGCATCAAAGTATCTTATATTTATAACAAACGGAAGTAGTAGTGCAAAACGCTTAACGCGTGTTTCTACACTGCTTAGTCAAAGGTGCCGGACGTTCCACTAAGCTCCGTTTTAAAGGAGAATCAGTCAATCAACACCAAATAGGCGTGATAACCTGCCGCTATTTGCCCAATCATCTTTAGGTAGGTGGGCTCCCAGATAAGTCACTGTTTAAACAGTAGTCTAATAATTCACGTGGATGTTCTTAAATACAATGTTGTGTCAAACATATAGATATAAAAGGAGACTATGCATCGCAACATAAAAGTATATAAACCGCATGCTGTCAATGCCCACAGTCCTAAATACACTATAAGGCCAATCATAATGTCTCCCTATTCATAACTTGGTTGGCAGTATTTAACCTTGTCTACCAATATTTATCCAATCCACATTAAGTGGGTGTGCTCACAGCTATGCCACTATGTATACATTCATTAGAAAAAAACATGAGTGCCCCAATTCATCATACTGTCTCACATATATGGACACAAAGAGAGATGACATCTCACAGCATAGATACATACAACTTTACATATTGTCTGTTACCATATTCCTTAATGAACCACAAAGCCAAATGCATCTGCACGATTTAGCATTCAGCACCAGGTTCTCCATCTGTTAGTTTCTGTTTTAGGGACCTATGCTTCTATATAAGAATCTATAAATAATCATTCTCATCTTCTCAATATCAAACCAAAAAGTACTTCTATTCAAAACATTGTCCTATATTTACAACTATGAAGAACATTTTCAAAAAGTGTATTTATAAGATCATTTAAATGTCATTTCTATCCCATTTCAAATTCATGGATATTTAGAGCCATTATCAATCTGGCACTCTCCCATCAGTGTGGTTCCTCAATATAGGGAAGAAATCTCCCCTCATGTTCAAATAAATTTACTATATGAGATTTGCTTATTAAGACCAAAAGGGGCCATGGCTTGAAGCCTGAAAATCTATTTGCTTTCTGCTCTAAGCAGAGAATTCTCTTTTTCACCACCTCTTTTCCCTAATTTTATTTTGTGCATAATCAGTTTAGCTCGAGTTTACTGTCATGGTGATCAAAATAAATGTCTGTCCACTGATGTAGTTTTCTTATATTTCTCAATATCTGCTTTGGGATTTCTAATCTTACACAGATGTTCCCCCAACATAACGTTTCCTGCATGTACATTGCAAACAATAAATGATATTTTTTTATTGTTTGGTATTCCAATCAGATTTTTTTTTATATTAATTCCCCTACTATTTCATTGTTATAATCTGACAGGATTGCCACTAGAACCTCTGAACTGGAAATCAGTGCCAGTTCCCATCTATCTTTATAACTATCTATTTGAAAGCTGAACGTTGGAAACAGACATATTCTAAGGCCCCTGGGGACAACATGTATAGCTAAATATCGGTCATAGGTGGTCTTATGCTTCACTGACCTTGTGTGTTTTTGTATTAGTTCTCCCAAAGCTTATTTTTATTGTTTTGTTTAACCAAAACATCCCCATTTTCCATTACCACTCACTGTAGAAATATATCAGAAGACCACTTATATGTCATAGCATGTGTTTTTCTTTTTTTTACTTATGTTTTAAATGTTTGTGTTTTTTATAAGAACACTTTATTAAAAGTTACGTTTTAAATAATGAGCGGCTCCCTGACTAACTATTGTTGTATACACACAGTCTATTAACTTATATATATATATATATATTAGGGTGCTTATATAATTCTTCTTTTTCTTTTTTTTTCTTACCTTGTATATCATTACAAACAAAGGTGCTTATTAACCAAACAATATTACTCCTC